>NC_057805.1:257080249-257091207 GCF_018294505.1 Triticum aestivum
GGCCGCCACCGCCGTCTCCTTCTCTCCCGCCGGCGACGAGCTCCTGAAGCTCGGGCTCGATCCAGATCTGTGAGCCCCGTTGACTTTCTCGCGACCTCTAATTTTTCCAAGTCCTGGAAATTCCCAGCAAGTGCTCCTGTTCCCGATGCTATAACTCTGTGCATATAGCTCCGATTCGCGCGTGTAATATATCAAATTGTTCGTCCCATGATGCTCTTCATTTTGTTCAATTGCACCACGTTCATTAGAGGTCATCTTGATTCCCAAATCTTCGTTGGAAGAGGGCTAGTTGCTGTTAATCTCTGGTTCTTATCAGAACTTGGAGATTTTGTCATTTTTGTATCATTTAATCTGTGCATCTTTTGAGCATGAGCTCTACATGTGTTTTGAAGTATGCCATACCATCTTTCCAGTGGTATAGTCCATGTATTTTTGTGATCTCTGTGGTGACTAGCACAAGCATGCAAAGTAGGCCCCGTAATATTTCTGATTTCAGGGACTTAGTGATTTCTCTGTGTCTTTGTCTGCTGTAATTTTGTTGCCATGCAAACTTGATGCTAAAGAGAGATCCATTCATATTTTGGAGATGTTGAGTAAGGAGGTTTTGTAGCTATAGTTGTAATTGATCCATTCCTGCAATTGTTTGGAATTTTAGAGTATCATAGCATGACTCAATCGTGCTCTACTTTTGCTATAAAATAATTCTGGCAGATTCTTAACATGATATGTATTTTTGCCAAGCTTATTGTAGTTGATCCATAAATGCTATGCTATTGTCCTTGCCATGTTTAGCTTCATAATCATGCCATCTTGCTGTAGGTATGCTTGGTTTGTCATGCGTTGCTCTGTAGTGAGTGCATCAAGCTCACAAAGAGACCTACATATTAATATTTCTGCCATGCTCTGTTTTCTGCTAAGTCTGAAACCTGATAACGAAACTTGCTATGGTTACATGCTTGCCATCATATCTTCTGGTCCTTTTTGGCTTATGGTCAGTAAGAGACTTTTGTCATGTGCATTTAGTAGAACACTACCATGCCTTGCTTTGCTATGTTAAGTTCCTGTAGCATGTTGATTTCATGCTCTGAACATTGCTACCTGATGCTGATTTCTACCATGTCCAGTTTTTCACTGTCTGTGAACCTGTAATCTTTTGCACTTTTTCCATGCTTGTTTGAGCTTGATATGTTGTGAACTAGCCGTAGCTCAGTGTTCATCTTTTGTCAAGCATCTCCTGTAGATTATTGTCATATGCTTTGTTGCTATGTTGGGGTGCTGTAGGATTGTTACTTATTGTATTTTAAGTGCTATCTTGCTGTTTATCGCAGATTAGTGTCATTCTTGTTTTGCTTGCCATTTGCAAACCGTGCATCCGATTCCGCTGATCTTTATATCGTTTTCGACCGAAATCATCTCATCTTTCCAGTGGCATTCTTGGTTTGCCAAGTTACTGTCATGTTCATCATTTTCCTTCCGGAGCACGCATACGCATCGCATATCACATCTTGCATATCATACATGTCTTGCATCATGTTGCTTGCGCATTTCTCGTTGTTGATTGTGGTTCCGTTTGTTTGTGTTCTTGTCTTGGGTAGAGCCGAGAGACGAGTTCGTGAACGAGGAACCTGTCGAGTACGCTTACGAGGATCAAGCTTTCGACAACTCTGAGAACCTTGCAGGCAAGATGACCACCCCTCGAAATCACTTATATCTTTGCTATGTTAGTTGTTCGCTCTATTGCCATGCTCGCTACCTATCACTTGCTATATCATGTCTCCTATTTCAGCCATGTCAGCCCCTAACCATCCTTTCCTAGCAAACCGTTGTTTGGCTATGTTACCGCTTTTGCTCAGCCTCTCTTATAGCATTGCTAGTTGCAGGTGAAGTTGAAGTTTGTTCCATGTCGGAACATGGACATGTTGGGATATCACAATATCTCTTATTTAATTAATGCATCTATATATTTTGGTAAAGGGTGGAAGGCTCGGCCTTATGCCTGGTGTTTTGTTCCACTCTTGCCGTCCTAGTCACTGTTATACCGGGATTATGTTCCTTGAGTTTGCGTTCCTTACGCGGTCGGGTGATTTATGGGAACCCCTTGACAGTTCGCCTTGAATAAAACTCCTCCAGCAAGGCCCAACCTTGGTTTTACCATTTGCGACCTATACCTTTTTCCCCGGGTTTTCTAGAGCCCGAGGGTCATCTTTATTTTAAACCCCCAGGCCAGTGTTCCTCTGAGTGCTGGTCCAAACTAGAGCCACTTGCAGCGCCACCTTGGGGAAACTCGAGGATTGGTTTTAGCTGTACGTAGTGTTCATCCGGTGTGCCCTGAGAACGAGATATGTGCAGCTCCTATCGGGATTTGTCGGCACATTCGGGCGGCTTTGCTGGTCTTGTTTTACCATTGTCGAGATGTCTTGTAAACCGGGATTCCGAGACTGATCGGGTCTTTTCAGGAGAAGGTTTATCCTTCGTTGACCGTGAGAGCTTATGATGGGCTAAGTTGGGACACCCCTGCAGGGTATTATCTTTCGAAAGTCGCGCCCGCGGTTATGAGGCAGATGGGAATTTGTTAATGTCCGGTTGTAGATAACTTGTCACTTGACCCAATTAAAATACACCAAGTGCGTGTGTAACCGTGATGGTCTCTTCTCGGCGGAGTCCGGGAAGTGAACACGGTCTGTGTTATGTATTACGTAAGTAGGTGTTCAGGACCTCTTCTAGGTCATTGCTAGATGACGTCCGCTCCATTGCTTCTCTTCTCGCTCTCATTTGCGCAAGTTAGCCACCATACATGCTTTTGCCGCTGCAGCTCCACCTCTTTGCACCTCCTTGTCCTATAAGCTTAAATAGTCTTGATCTCGTGGGTGTGAGATTGCTGAGTCCCCGTGACTCACAGATACTTCCAAAAACAGTTGCAGGTGTCGACGATGCCAGTGCAGATGATGGCGTCGATCTCAAGTGGGAGTTCGACGAGGAACGTGGTCGTTACTATGTGTCTTTTCCTGATGATCAGTAGTGGAGCCCAGTTAGGACGATCGGGGATCTAGCAATTGGGGTTGTCTTATTTTCATCTGGTTTTTGACCGTAGTCGGTCTATATGATTGTATTTTGGATGATGTATGATGATATTTATGTATTGTGTGAAGTGGCGATTGTAAGCCAACTCTCTATCCCATTCTTGTTCATTACATGGGATTGTGTGAAGATGACCCTTCTTGCGACAAAACCACTATGCGGTTATGCCTCTAAGTCGTGCCTCGACACGTGGGAGATATAGCCGCATCGTGGGCGTTTCAAAAGGCCTAGTGCCTGTGAAGAAGGCCTAGTGCCTGTGAAGATGGCCGCCCGTGACACTCTCACGTAATAATGAGTGGGGTTGTACACGCCCCGGAGTCTCAGGAGTGCCGCCCTCGGGTCTCGGGGGCTCCCTCCCACGTCTTAGTGGCAGCACTTAGTTCCGCGCTGGTGAGAAGACTTGAAGACTAGACTTGGTGCCGGACGCGGCTTTTCATTTGCTTTCCGTAGTTGGCTCTCCTTCTTTTAATCGAAGTCTGCTTCTGGTGTTCCTTGCTGATTTGGTTCCGTCGCCTTTTGCCGCAATTTCTGACTCTAGTTAACCTGTGTTCTCTCTCTCGCATACCTCGCGAGGGGGCTAGGCAGGTGCCGTCGCAAGCGTTTTTCCTTCTCTCTACCTTCCGTGTGCTTTCTCGCGAGGCACCCTCGCTTGAGCCCACAAGCTGGCGTATCTCTCCTAATCCGTGCCCCTCGGGTACCGCGATATGAAGCGCTGGGTCAAGGCTTGGGTGAACGATAAGTCTCCTAGCGGGCTTCCTAACGAATCTTTTGCAGTTACTGAGCGGCCACTAAGTCAAGACAGGCATGAGGAAACAAGTGCCTCGTGAAGAGGAGGCTACCCCGAACGCGCCAAGCTAAGTTATCTCTGCATAGAATAACGACACAGCACGGAAACAACAAACATAGCATAATGATTGAGGAATCATAGTTCGATACACGCCCCTCCGGGGCCCATACTGGTTTCATTTTTGATGCGGGAAGGAAAGGAAGAACAAAACAAAAGCGGCGCTTGCCCCTACAGTAGTCCACGGGGGCAGGCCCTTGGTGACGTCCCGAGCTAAACCGGACCCCTCCTTGCGCTTCACGGAGGCACGGCGACGAGACGACCCGCTACCACCTTCTAAGCGAGCGCGGCGGTTGGTCGTAGCCGCCACTGCTGGAGCTATCGCCGAGAGAAGAGCCACCATAGCTGGACGAGGCGTGGCCGGTACCTAGGGCGGGTTCGCCCTCGTCCTCGCCGCGGCCGTCGCCGAGGCCGTGCACCTCCTCGCCGTCGTTCACCTCGGGGCAGCACCCGGCGCGGCGACCGTCCTCCCTGAACACCCTCACATAGAGGGTCGCGTCACCGTCATACTTGAAGTAGAGGGTGCACCGCCTGGCCCGGCCGCGCGCGCGGGCAAACGTCTGCCAACCGCGAGCCAGGGCTATGTTGCCCGCGGCGGAGACTGTCGGTGTCAAAACCGGCGGATCTCAGGTAGGGGGTCCCGAACTGTGCGTCTAAGGCGCATGATAACAGGAGGCGGTGGACACGATGTTTACCCAGGTTCGGGCCCTCTCGATGGAGGTAGTACCCTACTTCCTGCTTGATTGATCTTGATGATATGAGTATTACAAGAGTTGATCTACCACAAGATCGTAGAGGCTAAACCCAAGAAGCTAGCCTATGGTATGATTGTTGTTGTCCTACGGACTAAACCCTCCAGTTTATATAGACACCGGAGGGGGCTAGGGTTACACAGAGTCGGTTACAAGGGAGGAGATCTACATATCCGTATTGCCAAGCTTGCCTTCCATGCCAAGGAGAGTCCCATCCGGACACGGGACGAAGTCTTCAATCTTGTATCTTCATAGTCCAACAGTCCGGCCAAAGGATATAGTCCGGCTGTCCGAGGGCCCCCTAATCCATAGAAGATTTTAAACACAAGGATAGTGTCCGGCTCTGCAAAACAAATTCCACATACCACCATAGAGAGAATAATATTTCCACAAATCTAATCAGCTGACAGCTTTTCTAAACATGATGTTCTGCCGTGATTTGGTCATGACGAACCATTTTTCTGAGCCTGCCACTGCACGTGTTGCGAGGCAGTTTTGTTGGCACGTCTTGTCGAAGCAGAGATCGTGTCCCTCTTTTCACGGGATTCTCATCAATACGGGTGTGGGTAACCCAACCGTGCCATCAATTACGGCGCTTGGGGAATAAGCGGTTTTACTAGGCAAGTGGGGAGGCGCAGAATACCTGCTGCCTTTATAAGGGGATAAGGACTCCGATTCGCACCCACGCTTTCTTCTTCTCGATCCATTCCCCTCCGCCCAAGCTCCAGCGCCCAAGCGTTCATCTTCTCTGCCCACAAAGGCCTTCCGAAAATGTCCGGATCCGGAGCAGGAGGCAAATGGATGGCCTCTACCGTCCAGGAGAAGGATATCAAAAAGCTTCGGGAGGCCGGGTATCTGGCCAAGAAAATCAGCCACCGTCTCCCAACGGTGGGACTGATCATCCCTACTCTGGAACCCCACGAGAGGGTTGTATTCCTCCCTCACTTTGTCCGCGGGCTAGGGTTTCCCCTCCACCCGTTCATTCGTGGCATCATGTATTACTATGGGATTGATCTTCACGATCTGTCCCCTAATTCCTTCCTCAACATCTCGACATTCATTGTCGTGTGCGAGGCTTTTCTCCACATCTCTCCACACTTCGGCTTATGGATGAAGATTTTTAATGTGAAGCCCAAGGTAGTGGGCGGCGAGCACGCCGAGTACAGGGGCGCTATGGTGAGCAAGATGCCCAACGTCATATGGCCAACAGGCATCTTTAACGATTCTGTCAAGGAGTGGCAACAGTAGTGGTTTTATATCACTGAGCCGCGCAGCACTGAATGGGCCGCTACTCCCAAGTTTTGATCCGGTGCCCCCCTGCGGCTTACATCCTGGGTCAAGAAGGGCCTGAACTGGTCCTTGTCCGACGAACTGTCGGTGCTCCAGACGCGCGTTAAAGATATGGGAGAGAAGAACATTGAACTTATCAATGTAGTCCAGGTGATGTTAGTTCGCCGGATCCTGCCTTGTCAACACCGGACTTGCAATCTATGGGAATTCGATCCGGCCAAGCACCAAACCCTGCGAGAGCTTTTCGGCTCCTCACACAAGGACATCTGGAAGGTGCTTTTCAAGTCCAGCAAATCATGGCCGGACTCCGCCGAAGACCGCGGGTACCAACTGTCCCGCCCTGCAAGTTCGGTAAGTCATCGTACTTTTTATCCACATAACCCGAGGGAAGCGCCTAAAATGTTTGCCACAACTCTCCTAGGGCTGGACGAAGAAGGCGGAGCGGATCCATTGTCCGGCCCCGCTGCCTGAAGAACTAGCCGTCCCACTTCTGACGAAGATGCTGGTCCCGGCGCCTTACAAGGTGCCGAAGAAGACGGCCGAGAAGGAGGCCAAAAAGACCCGGGGCGGCCTTCGTCGCCGCGGCACTTCGGACACAATATCGAAGGCTCTGATGCCCGTTCCGCCTCCGAAGAGGACGAGGAGGAGGAGGAAGATGAATCCCCCGTGGGAGGAAGAAAGAAGAGGACGGCCTCCGTACACTTGGAGGCCGAGTCGCCCAAAAGGGGAAAAGCTCCTCTTCTGGAGGAGTCCACTGCCGCCACCGACAGCGGCCCGGCATGGGATCCCAGGCCCAGCCCCTAGAGAATTCGTGCGTATATTGAATCTGAGTACGTTTATGTGTCCAGACTCATCATGGCATAATATTTTAACCTGAGCCATTTTTTTGGTAGTCCGGCAAGGTCCCGTACAAAACAATCCTCATAAGAGGATTCGCTGAGCTCGGATGCTATGGAGAGTGGGACGCCCCCGAAGGCCCCTTCCTTTGAACCGGCGAATACCACCGAGGCTTCGTCCCAGAGGGACCCCGGCCAAGGAGGAGAGGAAAAAGACCGTGAAGGCGGTGCCTGGAGGTCAAATTTCAGGAGCCGGACACATGGAGGAGAAAATTCCCATGGGAGCTGACGGCGGGGGCCATCTGGAATTCGGCTGCCAGCCGGATACAGTTCCGGTGACCAATACAGCTCCAAAATCAGCCAGGCAGCCTCTCTCAGCTGGAGGGGACATGCCTGTTCCACCGGCAACCTCTGTCCAACCAGAGGTGTCGGATGCTTTGTTGGTGGCGCTGAAGAGCGCCTCCATCGTCGATGAACACCGTGCCCTTATGGGTGCGGTGATTGAGAAGATTCAGTCTGCTGAGAGTGGATTGAATGGAGCCTGTATCAGCCTTATAAAAGGTTTTGAGGTATGTTTTATGAGGTTTCGATGAGTGTCATGGTATGGATAGTGGCCCTTGATACACTGTTCGGTGAAAGAAAGAACCAGACAGAAGATCAAATTTATGTTCGCAGGAAGACTCACTGAATGACATCTATTTCTCTTCTGTTATAAGCAAGCGTCTGTAGTGGCTGCTGCCTCTCATACTGCGGAGATCTCCGGACTGAATCAAAGTCTGGAGCGGGCCAAAGAAGAACTTGGCCAGTTGAAAATGCAGCTGGGAGATAAACAAGGTATACGCAAGTCTTGTGTAACGCCCACAATGCGGCTATATCTCCCACGTGTCGGGGCACGACTTAGAGGCATAACCGCATAGTGGTTTTGTCGCAAGAAGGGTCATCTTCACACAATCCCATGTAATGAACAAGAATGGGATAAAGAGTGGGCTTACAATCGCCACTTCACACAATACATAAATATCATCATACATCATCCAAAATACAATCATATAGACCGACTACGGTCAAAAACCAGATGAAAATAAGACAACCCCAAATGCTAGATCCCCGATCGTCCCAACTGGGCTCCACTACTGATCATCAGGAAAAGACACATAGTAACGACCACGTTCCTCGTCGAACTCCCACTTGAGATCGACGCCATCATCTGCACTGGCATCGTCGGCACCTGCAACTGTTTTTGGAAGTATCTGTGAGTCACGGGGACTCAGCAATCTCACACCCGCGAGATCAAGACTATTTAAGCTTGTAGGACAACGAGGTGCAAAGAGGTGAAGCAGCAGCGGCAAAAGCATATATGGTGGCTAACTTACGCAAATGAGAGCGAGAAGAGAAGCAACGGAACGGACGTCATCTAGCAATGACCAAGAAGAGGTCCTGAACACCTACTTACGTCATACATAACACAGACCGTGTTCACTTCCCGGACTCCGCCGAGAAGAGACCATCACGGCTACACACGCACTTGGTGTATTTTAATTGGGGTCAAGTGACAAGTTATCTACAACCGGTCATTAACAAATTCCCATCTGCCTCATAACCGCGGGCACGGCTTTCGAAAGATAATACCCTGCAGGGGTGTCCCAACTTAGCCCATCATAAGCTCTCACGGTCAACGAAGGATAAACCTTCTCCCGGAAAACCCGATCAGTCTCGGAATCCCGGTTTACAAGACATCTCGACAATGGTAAAACAAGACCAGCAAAGCCTCCCGAATGTGCCGATAAATCCCGATAGGAGCTGCACATATCTCGTTCTCAGGGCACACCGGATTGTCCAAGCTTCCGATAGGCCAGTCCAGAGTTGCCCCTAGTGGCCACCGGCGACTGACAGTTTGGACCAATACTCAGAGGAGCACTGGCCCGGGGGTTTAAAAATAATGATGACCCTCGGGCTCTAGAAAACCCGGGGGAAAAAGGTATAGGTTGCAAATGGTAAAACCAAGGTTGGACCTTGCTGGAGGAGTTTTATTCAAGGCGAACTGTCAAGGGGGTCCCATAAATCACCCGACCGCGTAAGGAACGCAAACTCAAGGAACATAATCCCGGTATAACAGTAACTAGGGCGGCAAGAGTGGAACAAAACACCAGGCATAAGGCCGAGCCTTCCACCCTTTACCAAACTATATAGATGCATTAATTAAATAAGAGATTTTGTGATATCCCAACATATCCATGTTCCGACGAGGAACAAACTTCAACTTCACCTGCAACTAGCAACGCTATAAGAGGGGCTGAGCAAAAGCGGTAACATAGCCAAACAACGGTTTGCTAGGAAAGGATGGTTAGGGCTGACATGGCTGAAATAGAAGACATGATATAGCAAGTGATAGGCAGCGAGCATGGCAATAGAGCGAACAACTAGCATAGCAAAGATAGAAGTGATTTCGAGGGGTGGTCATCTTGCCTGCAAGATTCTCAGAGTTGTCGAAAGCTTGATCCTCGTAAGCCTACTCGACAGGTTCCTCGTTCACGAACTCGTCTCCCAGCTCTACCCAAGACAAGAACACAAACAAACGGAACCACAATCAACAACGAGAAATGCGCAAGCAACATGATGCAAGACATGTATGATATGCAAGATGTGATATGCGATGCGTATGCGTGCTCCGGAAGGAAAATGATGAACATGACAGTAACTTGGCAAACCAAGCATGCCACTGGAAATATGAGATGATTTCGGTCGAAAAGGATATAAAGATCACCGGAATCGGATGCACGGTTTGCAAATGGCAAGCAAAACAAGAATGACACTAATCTGCGATAAACAACAAGATAGCACCTAAAATGCAGCAAGTAGCAATGTAACAGCATCCCAACATAGCAACAAAGCACATGGCAGTAATCTACAGGAGATGCTTGAGAAAATATGAACACTGAGCTACGGCTAGTTCACAACATATCAAGCTCAAACAAGCATGGCAAAAGTGCAAAAGATTACAGGTTCACAGACTTGGTGAAAAACTGGACATGGCAGAAATCAGCATCAGGTAGCAATGTTCAGAGCACGAAATCAACATGCTACAGGAACTTAACATAGCAAAACAAGGCATGGTAGTGTTCTACTAAATGCACTTGACAAAAGTCCCTTACTGAACATAAGCCAAAAAGGACCAGAAGATATGATAGCAAGCATGAAAACAGAGCATGGCAGAAATATTAATATGTAGTCCTCTTTGTGAGCTTGATGCAGTCACTACAGAGCAATGCATGAAAAAACAAGCATACCTACAGCAAGATGGCATGTTTATGCAGCTATCCATGGCAAGATCAATTGCATAGCATGTATGGATCAACTACAATAAGCTTGGCAAAAATGCATATCATGTTAAGAATCTGCCAGAAATATTTTATAGCAAAAGTAGAGCAAGATTGAGTCATGCTATGGTACTCCAAAATTGCAAAACATTTCAGGAATGGATCAATTGCAACTATATCTACAAAACATCCTTACTGAACATCTCCAAAATATGCATGAATCTCTCTGTAGCATCAAGTTTACATGGCAACAAAATTACAGCAGACTAGGACAAATCACAGTCCCTGAAATCAGAAATATTATGGGGCCTACTTTGCATTATTGTGCTAGTCACCACAGAGATCACAAAAATACATGGACTACACCACTGGAAAGATGGCATGGCATACTTCAAAACACATGTAGAGATCATGTCCAAAAGATGCACAGAATAAATGATACAAAAATGACAAATCTCCAAGTTCTGATAAGAACCAGAGATTAACAGCAACTAGCCTTCTTCCAACAAAGATTTTGGCATCAAGATGACCTCTAACGAACATGGTCCAATTGAACAAAATGAAGAGCATCACGAGACGAACAATTTGACATATTATACGCGCCAATCGGAGCTACATACACAAAGTTATCGCATCTCGAACAGGAGCATAGACTGAGAAAATTCTGCGACTTAGGAAAAAAAACGAGCGAGGGAAGTCAACGGGGAGGAGTTACCAGATCGGATCGGGCTGTTGGAGCTCGGGCTCGCTCGCCGGAGGAGAAGAAGGGCCGGCGGTCGGCGGTCGCCGGCGGAGGAGGAGGCGACCCGGGGCGGCGGTCGCCGGCGGCGGGGCCCGGAGG